>NC_056660.1:191430381-191472881 GCF_018350195.1 Panthera tigris | reverse complement strand
GGGAGCAAGCTATCAGAGGAGCAGATTTTGGGGAGAATATCACAAGTTCAGTTTGAGGCTTATTAAATTTGTAACATCCAGTAAGCTTTCAAGTGTAGATGAAAGTAGGCAATTGAATATATATGAGTTTGGAATTCAGGGAAAGGATGTCAATTCAGGAGTCATCAGTGCATGAAGAGTGTTTAAAGCCATGAGACTGGTTGACTTCACCATAGAGTGAAGTAGAAATTACAAGAGTACAAGGATTGATTCCTGAGGCAGCCAGCATTTACAGATCTCTCTCAAAAATAAATAAACTGGGGCGCTTGGTGGCTCAGTCGGTTGGGCAGCCAACTTCGGCTCAGGTCATGATCTCATGCTTCATAGGTTCTAGCCCCACGTTGAGCTCTGTGCTGACAGCTCCGAGCCTGGAGACTGCTTTGGATTGATTCTGTGTCTCCCTCTCTCTGTTCCCCTCCCCCACTTGCCCTCTATCTCTCAAAAATAAATAAACCTTTAAAAAAAAGTTAAAAAATTTTTAAAATAAAAACAAGTAAATAAGTAAATAAACTTAACAAAAAGGAATGTGGAATTTAGGCATTTGGTCCTTCTTGGTTTACATAGTGAGAAAATCTGGCTTATTAATCATCCACATGTGTATGGCATAATAACAGAAACCTTTTGGAACAGAGAAGTCATGCTCCCTAGTCTGCAAAAACTTGCAGCAGGGGTCAATTTTTGCCCCTACCCCCACCTCCAGCCCCCTAGGACATTTGGCAATATCTGGAGACATTTTTCGTTGTCCCAACTCAGGCCAGGGGTGCTACTAGAGTGGCTAGAGTTGAGGGATCCTACTAAGCATCCTACAAGGCACAGGATAGCCCCCACAACATAGAATGATCTGGCCCCAAGTATCAATATTGCAGTGGTTGAGAAACTTCTGAGTTTACCATGGTCCAAAGTTCCTGGAATTTTGTTTGCTTGCTGAACTCTTGTTTCCTTGTGTGATTATCCTTGACTTTAACCAAATGAAATTATATTGAATTATGACAATATACATATCACTTCAGCCATTTATTTTAGATGCTAATTGAGACAAGATGGAGGATGTCCTTTTATTCAGTTTCAAGTGTGGGATTAACGGTGTTAACAGAAGTAATTTTGGAACAAAGAATTTTTCACCTTGATGCATTTAATAACCTGCATATAGTAATCTCAAGATCGAGCCAGAGGCCAGTCATATCTTCACTTGGGATTTGGGTATACCTTGCACTAGATTTCAAGATGAATTTTGAGTAATACATAGGAAGTATAATTTCTGAAATTGTGACTTTAGAAACTTTGAGATCTTGTTTTATCTGAATTCTTAATCCTAAAATTTGCTTTGTATCTGCCACTCTTCAATGTCTGATGACTGTGGGAAGAATTTGAAAAGTGATAGTCCTTAAGTATCCTTAAGTATTGGTAGATAGAAGACACCAGAGTAACAGGAGTAAGGAAATTCATATGCTGGTTCCAGTATACCACCCACTTTCCGTTTGAGCTCTGGCAGTCTCACCAGACTGTGGGCACCTGTGTGTGTGCTTGTGTGTACAGGCATTCTGGAGACTTGGTTCATGCCTACCTTCCTTCATCCAATTTACAGAGGTGCAGTGAAGCTAAAGGGATTTGGGCTTCCCAGTAAATGTGAGGATGTTGTAAATATCAGTAATGGTCCTTGAACTTCAAAATGATAAAAGTTGATCTTGGATGCCTTTCAGTGTTTTTTTTTGTTTTTTTTTTGTTTTTTTTGTTAAGGTTTTAACTTGCTTTGATTTTTTAGAATGCTAGCAATAAACTAGATTGCTAGGCGGACCTAAAATTTAATGTTTGTTGGAAAACAGTTTTATAGAAGGAAATGGATTCTAGCAATAGCTCATGTTATCATTTGTTAATTCCACAAATTTCCTTTTCTTGAATCCGCTTTCTCTAGTGACTCTTTGCAGTATTTGTTACACAAAAAGGTCTCAAAAGTTGTAAGTTTTGAATTACATAGTTAAGTTTTGAATTACATATTTTCTATTTACCCCATGATTGCTTCATTTTCTGCTTTAATTCCAATAGTTGACCAGGAGAGGGCGTGTAAGAACTTTTGTTTTAATACACTTCTGAATTAAGTACTCTGCTTGGAATAATAATTTAATTTAATTTAATTTGATTACAATTGTTTAGTATTTTCCTGGTAGTTCGTTTTATGAACCATCTGAACCCTGAAAGTATTGTAGGTATTCAGAAAGCTTTGTCATTGTTGATTCATAATGTGTTTAATTTATTAAGCACCATATGTAATTCACTAAATGTGTATTGATTTGAGTACAAGACACTGTGTTAGATATGATGTATACAGAAGGCATGGGCCTCACCCTCAAGCATTCTTTAAGACTGGTTAGTGTAATGGTTTCACAGAAGAAGAATTAAATAGAAGCCAAGAGGCTTGTGTTTCTGTAATCCTGCTGTCAACAATGAGATTTGAGATAGAATTAAGGTTCAGAGAGACCCTAGAGATGATACACTCCAATTCCTCTTTTCATAAAGAAGCTGAGGACCAAAGAGTGGATAAAGTTAGTGTACCCATGAATTATAGCTTCAAGCAAAGGGTCATGATTCCAAATGTGAGAAGGTTTGGAATTGTGTGATAATAAAGTTTACAGTTCACAGTGTTCATTTTTTCTGGAGACTAGGAGAGATGAACTGTTCAGAGGGCCTTATTTAAAATTAATACTAGGAATGCCTGGCTGGCTCAGTCGGTTAAGTGTCTGATTTTGGCTCAGGTCATGATCTCATGATTTGTGAGTTTGAGCCCTGTGTTGGACTCTGTGCTGACAGTGCAGAGCCTGCTTGGGATTCTCTCTCTCTCCCTCTCTCATTGCCCCTCCTCCACTGGCACACACATTGTCTATCTCAAAATAAATAAAATAAAATTAAGGGCGCCTGGGTGGCTCAGTCGGTTGAACGTCCGACTTTGGCCCAGGTCATGATCTCATGGCCTGTGAGTTCGAGCCCCATGTCGGGCTCTGTGCTGACAGCTCAGAGCCTGGAGCCTGCTTGGGATTCTGTGTCTCCCTCTCTCTCTGCCCCTAACCCACTTGCATTCTCTCTCTGTCTCTCTCAAAAATAAATAAATATTAAAAAAAATTTTTTTAATAAAAAAAATTAGAGAAAATAAAATAAAACTAGCCATCAGTGTTTATTATGTGCTAGATGCTGTAGGGTACAGTATATTAATTATCCACCATCAACAGAATGAAGTGGGTATTATTCTCATTCTGAAAGTAATAACATCAATTTTATTGAGCCCTTTTAAGTGTCAGGTTAAGTATTTTACTTAAAATATCTTATTTGAGCTCCTTAAGAAGCCTATGAGGTAATTACTGTTATTACTCCATCTACTGATGAGGAAACTGAGCTCGAGAAAGTTATGTGACTTTCCTAAGTTCATTTACCTTGTATTAAAGTTGGGATTTAGACTCAGGTTTACTTGCCTCCATAGTCTCTGCCCTCATTACTTTGCTTATGGTTTTGCTTTTTTTTTCTTTTTTTGGAAATTCTGCCCTCTAGCATCATGTCTCCTAATTTTGTACTTTTCACTTAAAATAGTGGAGCCTATATGTGGATGGCAAAGGTTTAGTCAAGTATTTAGATAGTATTGATCGTTTTTTCTTTTTTAATGTTTATTTTTGAGAGAGAAAGAGAGAAACAGAGTGTGAATGGGGGAGGGGCAGAGAGAATGAGACACAGAATCCGAAGTAGGCTCCAGGCTCCATGCTGCCAGCCCAGAGCCCAATGTGGGGCTCAAACTCATGAACTGTGAGATTATGACCTGAGCCAAAGTCGGACACTTAACTGACTGAGCCACTCAGGTGCCCCAGATTGTACTGATCTTAATATTGGGATGTAACATGGTGAATTTGAGGTAGAATAGGAAAAATGAGCCAGTAGGAGAATAGGTTTTTTAAATTCTTTAGTCCGAATGATTTAAAAACTAAAAGACTTGGCTAAATATATCATCCAATTGCATAAATTGTGTGAAAATCTGCCACTTTACAATAACTTTGAATATTTAAGTCTGGGTTAAAGATTTGCTTAGTATCCATGTGCCAGATATTGTCCTTAGTGCTAGAATACGGAAGATGTTATACTTGCCCTCAGAATGCTCAAATCTGTACACTTACTATAGGAACTCATTCTTCTGTAGCCAACTTACAGTACCATAGTACTAACTCACTGTTGCATGGTTGGCAAGAGGAGAGTACTTTTATATGCTGTTGAATTGGATTCGCTAGTATCTTTTTGCGAATTTTTGCATCCATATTCATCAGGGATATTGGCCTGTAGTTCTCCTTTTTTGTTGGGTCTCTGTCTGGTTTGGGAATCAAAGTAATGCTGGCTTCATAGAATGAGTCTGGAAGTTTTCCTTCTCTATTTTTTGGAACAGCTTGAGAAGGATAGGTATTAACTCTCCTTTAAATGGCTGGTAGAATTCCCCAGGGAAGCCGTCTGGTCCAGGACTCTTATTTGCTGGGAGATTTTTGATAACAGATTCAATTTCTTCACTAGTTACAGGTCTGTTCAAATTTTCTATTTCTTCCCATTTGAATTTGGGAAATGTGTGGGTGTTTAGGAATTTGTCCATTTTTTCCAGGTTGTCCAGTTTGTTGGTATATAATTTTCATAGTATTCCCTGGTAATTCTGAGGGATTGGTTTTAATAAATCCATTTTCATTTGTGATTTTTATCTATTTGGATCGTCTCTCTTTTCTTTTTGAGAAGCCTGGCTAGAGGTTTATCAATTTTGTTTATTTTTTCAAAAAACCAACTCTTAGTTTCATTGATCTATTCTACTGTTTTATGATTCTATATTTTTTATTTATGCTTTGATCTTTATTATTTCTCTTCTTCTATTGGGTTTGGGGTTTCTTTGCTGTTCTGCTTCTAGTTCCTTTAGGTATGCTGTTAGATTTTGTATTTGGGATTTTTCTTGTTTCTTGAGATAGGCCTGGATTGCAGTGTATTTTCCTCTTAGGACTGCCTTTGCTGCATCCCAAAGGGTTTGGATTGTTGTGTTTTCATTTTCATTTGTTTCCATATATTTTTTAATTTCTTCCTTAATTGCCTGGTTGACCCATTTGTTCTTTAGTAGGATATTCTTTAACCTCCATGCATTTGGAGGTTTTGCACACTTTCTCCTGTGGTTGATTTCAAGTTTTGTAGCATTGTGATCTGAAAGTGTGCATGGTATGATTTCAATTCTTTTATATATATTGAGGGCTGTTTTGTGACCCAGTATGTGATCTATCTTGGGGAATGTTCCATGTGCACTTGAGAAGAAAGTATATTCTGCTGCTGTAGGACGTAGAAGTCTAAATATATGTCAAGTCCATCTGGTCCAGTGTATCATTCAGGGCCATTGTTTCTTTACTGATTTTCTGTCTAGATGATCTGTCCATTGTTGTAAGTAGAGTATTAAAGTCCCCTGCAATTACCACATTCTTACCAATAAGATTGCTTATGTTTGTGATTAATTGTTTTATATATTTGGGTGCTTCTGAATTCGGTGCATAGACATTTATAATTGTTAGCTCTTCTGATGGATAGACCCCATAATTATTATATAATGCCCTTCTTCATCTCTTGTTACAGCCTTTAATTTTAAGTCTAGTTTGTCTGATATGAGTATGGTTACTCCAGCTTCCTTTTGACTTTCAGTAGCATGATAGATAGTTCCCCATCCCCTCACTTTCAATCTGAAGGTGTTCTAAGGTCTAAAATGAGTCTCTTGTAGACAGAAAATAGATGGGTCTTGTTTTTTTATCCATTCTGATACCCTATGTCTTTTGGTTGGAGCATTTAGTCCATTTATATTCAGTGTTATTATTGAAAGATATGGGTTTAGAGTCATTGTTATGTCTGTAGGTTTCATGTTTGCGGTGATGTGTCTGGTCCCCCTTAGGATCTCTTGTAGGGCTGGTTTAGTGGTGATGAATTCCTTCAGTTTTTGTTTGTTTGGGAAAACCTTTATCTTTCTTCTATTCTGAATGACAGGCTTGCTGGATAAAGGATTCTTGGCTGCATATTTTTCCTGTTCATCACATTGAAGATTTCCTGCCATTCCTTTCTGGCCTGCCAAGTTTCAGTGGATAGCTCTGCTACTACCCTTATGTGTCTACCTTTATATGTTAAGGCTCGTTTACCCCTAGCTGCTTTCAGAATTCTCTCTTTATTCTTGTATTTTGCTAGTTTCACTGTGATATGTCGTGCAGAAGATTGATTCAAGTTAAATCTGAAGGGAGTTCTCTGTGCCTCTTGGATTTCAATGTCTGTTTCCTTCCCCAGATTGGTGAAGTTCTCAGCTATGATTTGTTCAAGTACACCTTCAGCCCCTTTCTCTCTCTTTTCTTCATCTGGAATTCCTATGATACAGATATTGTTCTCTTTGCTGGAATCACTTAGTTCTCTAATTCTCCCTTCATGATCCAGGATTTTTTTTATCTCTCTTTTTGTCAGCTTCCTCTTTTTCCATAATTTTATTTTTTGATTCACCTATTCTCCCCTCTGCCTCTTCAATCTGCACTTTGGTTGCCTCCATTTTATTTTGCACCTCATTTATAGCACTTTTTAATTCATCATGACTGTTTTTTAGTTCCTTGATCTCTGCAGCAGTAGATTCTCTGCTGTCTTCTATGCTTTTTTTCAAGCCCAGTGATTAATCTTATGACTGTTATTCTAAAATTCTTGTTCAGTTATATTGCTTATATCTGTTTTGATCAATTCTTTAGCTGTCATTTCTTCCTGGAATTTCTTTTGAGGAGAATTCTTCTGTTTGGTCATTTTGGTTAGTTTTCTGTCCTTTGTGTGTTCTAAAAGTTTGTTATGTGCTCTGCACCTGTGAGCACTGCTATATTAAAGGGGGTCATATACTGTCCAGGGCCTGGCCCTTCAGGATGTGTTTTGGAGACTGTTACTTGCTCTCTGTTGTTGTCACTTTGGTTATTTTTTTCCCCTACTTGTAGTGATGTTTTGGGCCCTCCACCAGGTGTGCTTTGATTTGTGCCTTGAAGTATCCCTGGAAAGGAAAACAAACAGATAAACAAACAGAAAACAAAAAACACACAAGCACACAAATTAAAAAAAAAAGAAAGAAAGAAAAAAGAAAAAAAAAACAACCCAAAAGCAAAAAACCAGAAACACCAGCTGTAAGTAAAGAACAGGGTGGAGGTGGTGCCCATGGAAGATCACATACAAAGAGAGAAATGACAGGGACTGGGTGGGGGGGAGGGGAATAAACATTGATTAGGTAAAGAGACTAAACAGCTTAATCCAGAGAGAGAGAAAGGAAAATAAAGAAGGAGGCAGGGGAAAAAGCAGATAAAATTACCCAGACAGTGAAACTATACAGCTTGATTATTCCAGAGAGAGAGAGAAAGGAAAGAAGGAGGTGATCCATGTGTCAAGAGAATGGGTTAAATATGTCTGTTTATACAAACCAACAACCAGAGTGACCAGACTAGAGGAGGGAAGAGATAAGAAGGAGAAAAGGAAGGAAGAATATATCTATATAACAAGAATTGTCTGAGAGTTAATCCAGGCGATGCAGCAGCGCTGGTCAGGAGGAGGGGGTCCCTCTGGTTCCTCAGTGTCCATCCCGCTCCGGTAGATGCGCAGTTACCCAGCACGGAGGGGCGTGGTTTGGTGTACACGGTTCTTGCCTCCACTGTGGGCCCGAGATTGGATCCCTGAGGCCCTGCCTTGGTGGTGGTGGGGTGAAAAATGGCAACCCCCCAGTCTCTCCTCCATGGACCCGGTGTCCCAAATCACTTTGTTCGAGCCGTCCTCACTGTGCCGCAGGCGCAGGCGAGGTGGTTTGCCCTGCTCTGCCGACTCCTGTGCCCCGCGCTTGGCTGGGATTCAAACTCCCGCTCTGTGCGCCCTGGTACTGGGGAAGCGCCTCTCCATGCCGCCAGATCTGTGGTCCCTGCTGGCTTTCTCCTGTCCCGCAGCACTCCAGGGAGGGAATCACTTTCTTCTGTGGACTGCGCCCCCGACCTAGGCACCGAGCCTGGGGCTGTCTCCCCTCCTCCCCAGGTGCACCAACAGGGCAGCCAGCCCCAGTCCAGAGAAAGCCCCGCAGTTGGAGATTGGATCTTTCTCCATGCTGCTCTGAGGTTTTTCTCTTGTCCAGATACAGTCCTATGCTTCCCCAGCCGCTCTTTCTCTTCCCTTTGTCCACAGAAGGGGATCCCTCCCTTCCATTCATTTTATCTCTCCCAGTTTGCAGTCACGCACCTATGGCCCGTCAGGTTGTCCCCGTGTATTCCTGGTAGCGACTCAGTCTGTTTTCCTCCCAGTCTCTTCAAGAACAGAGTACTAACATAGTGGGGAGGGGGCGCCTGGGTGGCCAAGTGTCTGACTCTTGATTTTGGCTCGGGTCATGGTCTCACAGTTCATGGGTTCAAGTCTCATGTTGAGTGCTGTGCTGACAGCATGGAGCCTGCTTAGAGCATGGAGCCTGTCTCTGTCTCTCTCTCTGCCTCCCTCTCTCTCTCTCTCTCTCTCTCTCTCTCTCTGTCTTTCAAAAATAAATAGAAACAAAAGACAGTGGGGAGAATGGTTGGGAGAAGGGATCACGTGATAGCTCGCAATGAGGTGACATTTGAGCTGGAGTTTAAAACCGGACAAACATTTCATTCAGGAGATAATGATTGAGGAAAAAACAATATGATCAAAAGCATAAAGACATGAAAGTATGTGGTTTGTTCAGGGAACAATGAACATCTGTGTGGCCAGGCCAAAAGGTGAATGAGCCAAGATGGCAAGGTTGGGGTTAGATTATAAAAGGCCTTGTGTGTCTTGCTGGGATTTTAGACTCTGTATTCTGCATAGCATGGAAACACCAAGTTTGTGTGTTATTTGGATATCCCCAGAGATACAAAAATAGATAATATGATGAACCCTCTTAAACTCATCACCCAACTTCAATAACTTACTCATGGCCAATCTTGTTTTGTTCCCTACTATGTTCCCTACTCTTTCCCATCATATTTTGAGACAAATCCCAGACACTATATTATTTAATCCATGAATATTTCACTATATATCTCACTAAAAAGCATCAAATATCCAGTTAATATTCAGATTTCCAATGGTTAAATCACTGTTATACTTTTAAAATTGTCATAATCTACACATTGAAATTAATTGATATTGCTCTTAAGTCTCTTAATTAGTAGGTCTTTTTTTCAGCTCTTTCTTTTTCCCCTTGTAATTTATTTGTTGAGGAAAATAGGCTGTCTTGTAGTTTGTACAGCTTGGATTTTGCTGAGCACATCCCTCGTATTGTTTAACATGTTTCCTCTCTTTGTATTTCCTGTATTGAATCTAGAAGCCCAATTAATTCAGGTTTGTTTTTTGCAGAAAAATTACTTCATGGGTGGTGGGTAGTGTGTTCTTTCATCAAGAGGTACATAATGCCACCTTTATTAAGTTCTTAGGGATTACAAAATGATGCAGTTTGTCTTGCCTCCTCGGCAAAGTTGACTAATTCTACAGAGCAGGTCAGGGATCCAATGTATCTTCCTTGTTTTTTAAAACGTTCATTTATTTTTGAGAGAGAGAGAGAGAGAGAGGAGTGCGAATGAATGAGCATGAAGTGAGAGGGGCAGAGAGAGGGAGACAGGATCTGAAGCTGGCTATGTGCTGACCACAGAGAGCCTGATGTGGGGCTTGAACTCACGGACCACAAGATGATGACCTGAGCCAAAGTCAGACGCTTAACCAACTGTGCCACCCAGGTGCCCCGTGTCTTCTTTAAGTCTGTTTTAGAACTGAACTGGCTTATATTAGAGAGTCAATATTTTTTGGCCAGTCAGGGCAAGAGATCATGGGTTAATATCTGTTTACTGTTTGACTTATGCTAATCTTTAACTTTTTACTTTTTGTTTTTAAAATTTTAAAGACAGAGAAACTAAAATTTAATTTTAAATTTAGGGGGGGAGAGGGACAGGGCTCTCAGCATGGAGCCAGACTTGGCGTTTGATCCCACAACTCTGGGAACACAACCTGAGCTGAAATCAAGAGTCGGATGCTCAACTGACCAAGCTACCGGTGCCACATAACTGTTTACTTTTAGCTTTCAGTAAACTGACTCGTTGTGATATTTTATGTAAAGTTGTTCTCTGTTAATGAATACATCTAGAGTGTTTCCACTTGTGATACTAAATAGTTTTGATCAAAATGGAGCTAATGTGGTTCAGAAGATACCTAAGCTCTGGAAAAGATTCTAAGTGTGTCTTGTTTTACAGACTTCTTTCATCTCACAACGTTTTACCCCAGTCACATATCCACACAACTGCATCTCTGGACGTATCTCGAAAATGGGAAAAGAAGAATAAAATTGTTTATCCTCCACAATTGCCTGGTGAACCTCGGCGACCAGCAGTAAGTTTGTGGCTAGAAATAATCTCTTAATTTTGATGACGAGCTCTTACTCTTAGGTGGCTAGCAATGAGTTACTGTTCCATGTGAGGAAAGGGAAAAAGCATATGGCAATTTGCATGATCATTTGATTGATACAGAAAATGTTCTAGATTTACCTCCTTGGTATTGTTAAAAGGTTGTTTTGTTTACTTGTTTGCCTTGACTTTACCTTCTGTATGGGGGCCTTAATTCTGAAAGTAAGCTAATAGCTTGAGGCATCCTGATAGATTTTTTACTCTTAGGAGGCTTGCTAATGTATTCTTAGTAATGGAGCATGAGGAGTTGGAAAGGATGACTTGAACCATTGACCATATTTAAATCATATATATATGGTTTTCTAGTGTTTTAAATTTGGACATAGACGCATTAAGTTGTGATTTTCTGTGTGTTTGTAATTCACAGACTTTTGAATTAAAGTTTAAATTTAATCACTGGATTCCTTTCAGAGATACTGAGTTTTATCTTTAGTTGCTCAGAATTCTTTTACCCTCTCCAAACTGCTGGTGAGTTGTCTAGTCTGAGATAGAAGACTCGCTTCACCGACCGAGCCACCCAGGCTCCCTTCATTTGCTTAATTTTTATATGAATTTGACAGCATGCATTTCATTAGGATTTAGTTGCTAAGTATTGGTCTGAATTAGTACAGTATTAGGTTTTCTTTCTTTTTTTTTTTTCTTATTTAGGGAGTTAATTTATTAATTTAAAGAGCTCCCACATTGGGAAATAGGAAAAAGAGATGCTAATAGTTTAAACAAATAACTTAAAAAAAATTTTTTTTTAATTAAAAATTTTTTTTAATGTTTATTTATTTTGAGAGAGAGACAGAGAGACAGAGTGCGAATGGGAGAAGGGCAGAGAGAGAGGGAGACACAGAATCTGAAGCAGGCTCCAGGCTCTGAGCTGTCATGACAGCACAGAACCCCATGCAGGGCTTGAACTCACCGTGAGGTTATGACCTGAGCCTAAGTCAGATGCATAAGCAACTGAGCCACCCAGGCACCCTTAATTTTTTTTAATGTTTCTTTTTGAGAGAGAGAGTGCATGTGTAAGCGGGAGAGGGGCAAAGAGACGGGGACAGAGGATCTGAAGCGGCTCTGTGCTGACAGCAGTGAGCCCTATGAGGGGCTTGAACCCAATGAGATCATGACTTGAGCCAAAATTGGATGCTTAACCAACTGAGCCACGCAGGCACCTCTAAACAAATAACTTTCTATCTTTCATGTTTTATCTTGGCATCAGAACTTAAAAGTTAGATTTGTGACAGAATCTATGCTGTTAAGTATTGATTCCATTTTGTAATTAACCAAAATTTAGAAAAAGTTACATATGTGTACAAATATCATAAATAATTTCCTATTGTTAATGAGCTTTCTTCTTACTTGAGCTCTTTGAACTTAGATATTAATTGAGAAAGAAATCATAGCATTTGTCAGGTTCAAAATCTAAAAGTAAAATTGTGTATTTTGTAGTAGTAATCTTTTAGGATACTAAAACAAATGCACTTTAGGATATATCTGAAGTGGCAAAATTCAAGTAGTAAACAGTTGAGATCACAGATTTTGAGTGAGTAATCCTTTTGGGAACAAACTAGGACTCTTAGAAAATACCTTAACATTTTCTGAGTTTAAATAGTATTTGGTAAATCGACATTGGTGCATCATTTATACCTGTTATGACTGAAATATTGATGTCCTTCATTAAATACCTAGCTTAATAATGGAATAATTTGCACATCTAGCCACATAGCTCTTATACTATGATTTTGTGCCGTGTGACCTTTTACTTGTCAATCTGCTAACTGCAAACATCTTAAAAATTAGTTTTATCCCTAGTTTAAAAGGGGGTCAGATAATATTTACAATTTTAACTCATTCTGATCTTCAGCATTGAAATATGCAGTTAAATAATAGTGGATCCATAGTGAGTAAATCCTATAGCAGTAAGTTAAAATGAATATCATCAATTTAGGCTTTTTTTAGGCCATTCCTCTTATTTTTAAGGCTATTTTCCTAATTTAGCTAACACCAATTTCCAAATAATAGAGATTCCTGTGTAGACTTTATCCAACATATGGCTTCACATGGTACAGAAAATGAGCCAGAGAGAAATTAAATGGCTTTCTTCATAATAGTCATATCTTGTTAATTTGGTCTTGAGTTTACTTTTGCAATACCTTTGAAGAAAACTATGTTAAATAAGTTAAAAATGCAGTGAGACTGTATCAAAACTGTTTCGACAACCATTTCCATAGGAGACATTTTTTTTATTTTTTATTTTATTTATTTTTTAATGTTTATTTTTGAGAGAGAGAGAGACAGACAGAGCATGAGCGGGGGAGGGGCAGAGAGAGAGGGAGACACGGAATCCGAAGCAGGCTCCAGGCTCTGAGCTGTCAGCACAGAGCCTGATGTGGGGCTCGAACTCACAAACTGTGAGATGGTGACCTGAGCTGAAGTTGGACACTCAACCGACTGAGTCACCCAGGCGCCCCGGAAACATTTTAAATTTATGGATTAATTGACATACTGAGAATAAGTCATACTTACAAGTCATTATATGGATCCCATAAAGCTCTAGTTTGGACTTTTATTAGGTGCTACGTTTTTATCATTTGAGTTATTATGTGCATTTTAAAACAAGTTAACTTCTTTAAAAGTTATCAAGGTAGACATTTCATAATTTAGACTTTTACCTCATTTCAGTAACTTTTTTTCAGTAACCTCATTTCAGTTAACTTTATCTAATTTACTATAGAGGTTGGTTAATAATGACCTCTAACTTGATCTTGTGACCTTCAACTTTGCCACTTTATGTATTTGCTATGATAGGTTTGTCTGGTTTATCTTTAGAAAATGCACTGAGACATTGCATCTGCCTAAAGTAAATGCTGAGCTTTTTAGTTTTCAGAGAGCATGATTGAATAACTTTCTTCTTCTTTTTTTTTTTTCTTTTGTAAATACGTCATTCCTTTTTTTTCCCCATGCCCCTTCCAGGAGTACAGTATCTTTTTTACAAAATTGGAAGACAATCACATACAATTCAGGTTAGGAGATAGCCCACCATGGGAAACCAAGAATTGAAGGGTTTCTATATCAAAGATTTTACTGAGTGTATTAATTTTTGCAGATGAATATTATCAGTCATGACAGTTCTTCTTTCCCCTCCAGTGCTCCCCAGGACACTTTATTGCTGAAAACGTAATTAGGCTATTGCTACAGTTTTCAGCCTGTCAGCTTCTATTGTAACTGAAATGAAATCTGCTCCATATTAAAAGATGGCGACTTGAGAAAACTGCTGTTTCTAAGGCATTTGAAAATTTCCAGCAGGAGTCAGAATGTTAGAAAGTTCTGAGGTTTCCTTGTTATTGTTTACCTTGACAAATGGTTTCTAATTTTTTTAAAGGGACAATATGGTGTAATATGGTGGAAGGAATGTAGGTTTTACAGTCATAGGGGAACTTTAAAGATACACCTGCTAGACATTGTATTTAGGCATTTCATATACTTCCCCGGATGGCACTTTGACTTCCAGCTTTGTCTCTTACAAGCTTTGTGGTCTTGGATTAGTCACTTGATTGTTCTGATTTTTACTTTATGAAAATAAAATTAGAGTGAGAGCAAATGAAATAATGGCCTTGGAAAGTACTTTGTGAACTGTAAATTGTGTAATGGATGATTGAGTAAAAAAAATTAAATGGGATATAGCTACCACCATAAATAGAAGATAATAAAGATCTGACCATGTGCTGAGGCACTGTAGAATGCTTCCTTTACATAGATTATTTTATTTAATTCTTACTATATTTTCATGGGGTTGGTGCTGTGATCTTCATTTTAAAGAGGAAACTTGGAGGTACAGAGAGGTTAAATAGCTTGGATTCTATAGCTAGTAGATGGTAGAAGTAGAAGTCAAATCCAGGTAGTCTGATTCTAGATCCTGTGCTCTTACCAAATAACAAGAATGTCCTATGAAAACAGGTTTTTTTTGTCCATTTCACCATTATTCTCCTCACTGAGGAAAAAAGGAAACTTTGGTCTTGTTGTACCTTTTCTTTTGTTCTTTTTAGCCAGCCAGCTAAGTGTTTTCAAAATAAATTTTGAAAGTTATTATTTTATATCAAAACGAAATCTTTTACTATTTCTCTGGATAGAAATGTTGCAAATATGGCACAAAGTAGCCAGGTTGTAGTTCTATTTCTGCCTTAATAATCCTTTTAACATAGTGATAATTTGGAAAAATATAACTTTAGTATAGGGAAAAATAATCTCCAAATTCTTAATAATGTTTTTATTTCCTGTGGCAGTATTTTCATTAGGCATAAAAAGTGAAAGCTTTATTAACAGTGTATGTTATTGTTATTTTGATCAGTTTGCTAACTTTTTTTTTTCTTTTCCCTGTTTGCAAGGAAATCTACCATTGTCGAAGGCAAATAAAATACAGCAAAGACAAGATGTGGTATTTGGCAAAATTGGTAAGCTAAAATGACTATAAAGAAACTAAAAATTTTCTACCAGGATTTGAAGAATTGAAAAAAATTTGCCCTGATTTCTCCAAAAAGTGAGAAATATAATTACATGTTCAGACAGTCGTAAGTAATCCACAAATGATTGCACAAATGAGTGATTTTGCTTAATTTTTACCTTTCTTCTGAGAAACTAAATCATGTTGGATACATAGATATTTACAAAAAGGCATCAGGAATCTGGCTATACCCTAAGAGGATCCAGGAGGCAAGCTTATTTATCTTAAAAGTTGATTCAACCTATTTCAAAACTATTGCTGTTTAAGATTTTTCTCTGGAGAATGAAATTTATGTATAAAAGAAGGCAAAGCCCTAGATATACATATAATATATTTACCCTGTAGGAGAGGGAGATGCCTTTAATGCTTAGTGTGGTCCTTGCTACTCTGTGATCTCTCTCTCACATCTGCTCTCTTAATATTACTGAAACATTTATAACCTAAGTTTTATGGTTAAAATGTTTAAGTTTGATTCTTTTAATAATTTTTTTTTAAGTTTTTATGGGGTGCCTGGGTGACTCAGTCGTTTAAACGTCCAACTTCGGATGAGGTCATGATCTCATGCCCTGTGGGTTCGAGCCCCACATCAGGCTCTGTGCTAACAGCTCAGAGCCTGGAGCCTGCTTCAGATTCTGTGTCTCCCTCTCTCTCTGCCCCTTCCCCACTCGTGTTCCGTCTCTATCTCTCAAAAATAAATAAAAATGTTAAAAAAAAATTTTTTTAAATGTTTTATGTTCAGAGAGAGAGAGAGAGAGAGAGAGAGAGCAGGGGAGGGGCAGAGAGAGAGGGAGAGAGAATTCCAAGCAGCCTCCGCACTATCAGCCCAGAGCCTGATGTGGGGCTCAAACTCAGGAGCCATGAGATCATGACCTGAGCTGAAACCAAGAGCCAGATGCTCAACCAACTGAGCCATCGAGGTGCCCCTAACTTTGATTTTGACTTAAAGAGGATGGCATCCCTTCTCAAATACCTTTTCTTCTTTGCCTGCATTTAGTTAGCTGTTTTTATTTTTATTTTTTTTAAATGCCCCCTAGTTTTACTGAGATATAATTGACATATAACTAGTTAGCTACTAGTTAGAGTTATTTGTGTTATGTAAAAGGGTTTACTTTTCATTGAAAAGAGAACATTGACTTTTTAAACAAATTTGTTTATCTTCTCTTGCCTGTTACCCTTTAATTCTAGATACGAGGAATGTCCATTGACCAGGCTTTGGCTCAATTGGAATTCAGTGACAAAAAAGGGGCCCAGATAATTAAAGAGGTAAACTAAAATTTGTGGGGAGGGAATGCATAGCTGTCTGCTGGTATTAGTAAGCTCAACCTCAGTCCTGAATTCTCTGGTGTAAATGCATAGTTCATATAATACAGATTCAGGGCACTCAGTTTTATTGATGTCCTTATACCTTAGGAATGTTGTATGCTCTAAGTTTTTTGTTTTTTGTTTTTTCCTGGAGATGCTTTTATTTGCACCATTTATTCATTTTTTTACTGTCTATGAAGTGATAAATCTTTCTTTTATTTATTAAAAATTTTTTTTAACATTTATATTTATATTTGAGAGAGAGAGAGAGAGAGAGAGAGAGAGCTAGTGAGAGCAGAGGAGGGGCAGAGAGAGACAGAGACACAGAATCTGAAGTGGGCTTCAGGCTCTGAGCTGTTAGCACAGAGCCTGATGCAGGGCTCAAACCCACGAATAGTGAGATCATGACCTGAGCTGAAGTCAGATGCTTAACTGACTGAGTCACCCAGGTGCCCCTGAAATGATAAATCTTTCTTTTAATGATTTGGGGCTTGATAGATTTTTTTAGACGACTTTTTTTTTTTTTTTGTCATTTCCACAATTGAGAGCTTATGATTTTATAATTAATTGGGTGGAAAGAGCACTGGCCTGGGACCCAGGAGACTTGGAGTCTAATCTTTTCTGTGACAGATTCTATCATGATGATGGGCATAACATTTAACCTGTCTGGTTCCATTTTTCTTATTTGTAAACTGGGTGGAATTGCTTAATGATTTCTAAAGACCTTTCCAGTTCTGACTGTAGCTGAATCAGTATGTACAAATGGGCTAATGGTATTTGAACCAGCTCCTGGTTTCATTGATCTGTTCTATTGTTTTTTTAGTTTCTGTATCATTTATCATTTATTTCTGCTTTAATCTTTATTATTTCCTTCCATCTGCTGGCTTTAGGCTTCGTTTGTTCTCTTTCTAGCTCCTTTAGGTGTAAGATTAGGTTGTTTATTTGCGATTTATTTTGCTTCTTGAGGTAGACCTGTATTGCTATATACTTCCCTTGTAGGACTGCTTTTGCTGCATCCCAAAGGTTTTGGACTGTTGTGTTTTCATTTTCATTTGTTTCCATGTGTTTTTTAATTTCTTCTTTGATTTCCTGGTTGATCCATTCATTGTTTAGCAACATGTTGTTTATCCTTCATGTATTTGTGGTCTTCAAGATTTTTTTCTTGCGGTTTGACTTCTAGTTTCATAGTGTTATGGTCTTTAGAAACGAGGCATGGTATGATTTCAGTCTTTTTGTTTTTGTTGAAGTCTGTTTTGTGACCTAATATGTGATCAGTTTTGGAGAATGTCCCATGTACACTTGAAAATAATGTGTATTCTGCTGTTTTAGAATGGAATGGCCTAAATATATGTTAAGTACATCTGGTCCAGTGTGTCATTCAAAGCCACTGTTTCCTTGTTGATTTTCTGTTCAGACGATCTGTCCATTGACAGATGTTAAAGTCTGAGGTATTAAAGTCCCCTAGTATATTTTAAAAAATGTTTTTTAAAAATTTATTTATTATTAGCACACATATGTGAGGGCCAGAGAGAAAGGGAGAGAGAGAATCCCAAGCAGGCTCCCTGCTCAGTTTGGAGCTTGATATAGGGCTTGATCCCACGACCATGAGATCATGACCTGAGCTGAAACCAAGAGTCAGATGCTTAACCGACTGAGCCACCCAGGAACCCCATGACCGTAGTATTGTTGTGTTATTATGAATTAGTTCCTTTATGGTTTTTTTTTTTTTCCTATTTATTTATTTTGAGAGAGAGGAAGAATGCACAAGCAGGGGAGGGGCAGAGGGAGAGGGAGAGGGAGAATCCCCAAGCTGACTCTGTGCTGTCAGCGCAGAGCCCGATGTGGGGCTCAGTCTCGTGAACTGCAAGATCATGACCTGAGCTGAAATCAAGAGTCAGATGCTTAACTGACTGAACCACCTAGGCACGCCCTTTTATGTTTGTTGTTAATTGTTGTTATATATTTGGGTGCTTGCATGTTGGGTGCATAAATATTTACAATTGTTATATCTTCTTGTTGGATTATCCCCTTTATGATTATATAATGCCCTTCTTTGTCTCTTTTTACAATCTTTGTTTTAAAGGCTAGTTTGTCCAACATAAGTATAGTACCCACCTTTCTTTTGGCATCCATTTGTGTGATGAATGTTTCTCCACCCCCTCACTTTCTTTTTTATTTAATTTTTTTTTAATGTCTATTTTTGAGAGAGAGAGAGAGAGAGAGAGAGAGAGAGAGAGAGAGAGCCAGAGTGCGAGAGGGGGAGAGGCAGAGAGAGAGGGAAACACAGAATCTGAAGCAGGCTCCAGGCTCTGAGCTGTCAGCACAGAGCCTGACGCAGGGCTCGAAACCATGAACTGTGAGATCATGACCTGAGCCAAAGTCAGACACTTAAATGACTGAGCCACCCTGGCTCCCTATCCACCCCCTCACTTTCAATCTGCAGGTGTCTTTAGGTCTAAAATGAATCTCTTATAGGCAGCATACATACAAGATTGTATTTTTGGTTTTTGTTTCTTGGGGTTTTCTATTAAACAAGTTAAGGACAGGGGTGCCTGGGTGGCTCAGTTGGTTGAGTGTCTGACTCTTGCTTTTGGCTCAGATCATGATCCCAGGGTCCTGGGATCGAGCCCTGCATCAGGCTCTGTGCTGAGTGTGGAGCCTGCTTAAGATTTTTTATTGTTCTGCCCCTCTCTCCTGCTCATGCTAACGCTCTCTCCTTCAAAAACAAAACCTCCTCTCTACCCCCCCCCCAAAAAAAAAAACAAGTAAGGATGGGAATTCCTTGTTTATTTATTTATGTTTTTTTATAAAATTTTTTTAGTGTTTATTTTTGAGAGAGAGAAAGAGCGTGGGCATGGGAGGGGCAGAGAGAGGGATACATAGAATCCGAAGCAGGCTCCGGGCTGCTGCTCCCATGAACCATAGGATCATGACCTGAGCCAAAGTTGGATGCTTAACTGAATGAGCCACCCAGGTGCCCCATATTTATTTGTTTATATTTTTTAGAGAGAGCACACACACGAGTGGGGGAGGGGGCAGAGGGAGAAAGAATTTTTTTTTTTTTTTTTTAGTTCATGTTAGTTAGCATACAGTGTAGTATTGGTTTCAGGAATAGAACCCAGTGATTGATTCATCACTTACATATAACACCCAGTGCTCATCCCAGCAAGTACCTTCCTTAATGCCCATCACCCATTTAGCCCGTCTCCCCCACCACCTCCCCTCTAGCAACCCCCAGTTTTTTCTCTGTATTTAAGAGTCTCTTATGGTTTGCCTCCTTCTCTGATTTTATCTTATTTTTCCTTCCCTTCCCATTGTTCGTCTGTTGTTTCTTAAACTCCACATGAATGAAATCATATGGTATTTGTCTTTTCCGCCTGATGTATTTCACCTAGCATAATACACTCTTGCTCTATCCACATTGTTGCAAATGGCAAGACTTCATTCTTTTTGACTGCTGAATAGTATTCCATTGTGCACACACACGTGCACACGTGTGTGTGTATATACACACACACACACACACACACCACATCTTCTTTATCCATTCATCAGTTGATGGATATTTGGGCTGTTTCCATAATTTGGCTATTGTTGATAGCGCTGCTATAAACACTGGGGTGCATGTGTTCCTTTGAATCAGCATTTTTGTATCCTTTGGATGTATACTTAGTAGTACAATTTCTGGCTCATAAGGTATCTCTCTTTTTAATTTTTTGAGGAACCTTCATACTGTTTTCCAGAGTGGCTGTACCAGTTTGCATTTGTCTTGTAAATTAAGGACTTCTTTTGTCTTGTTGCTTTTAAGATGTTTTTATTTATCACTATGTTTTGCAGATTTAATTATATTGTATCTTGATGTTGGCTTGCTTTTGTTGATTTTGATGGGAATTCTCTGTGCCTTCTGGATCTGGATGTTTGTCTCCTTCCAGATTAAGGAAATTTTCCACTATTGTGTCTTGAAATAATTTTTCTCCCCTTTTCTCTCTCTTCTTGTCAGACTCCTATAATATGAATGTTATTATGTTTGATGGAGTCACTGAGTTCCATAAGTCTGTTCTCGTGTTTCGTTCAGCTTCATTATTTTCCATTATTTTGTGTTCTAGGTCAGCTTCATTGTTTTCCATTATTTTGTCTTCTAGGTCATTAATTCGTTCCTCTGCTTCTTCCAGCCTCTGTTCATTGCTTCAAGCATGTTTCTAGTCTTGTTTATTGATTCTTCAACTCTGATTCTTTTTTTTTTTTTTTAACTCTTATCACTGTAGTAAGGGTCTCACTGATGTTTTCTGTTCTTTTCTGAAACCCAGTGAATTTTCTTATGATTGTTGATTTAAATTCTCCATCAGGCATGTTATATCTGTTTCATTTAGATCTCTGGCTGCGGCCTTATCTTGTTCCATTTGGGATAAATTCCTCTGTCTTGGCATTTTGTCTAAGTCCCTGCCTTCGCTCTGTTAGAAAAGCCAGTTATGGGGTATCTGGGTGGCTCAGTTGGTTGAGCGTCTGACTCTTGATTTCGGCTCAGGTCAAATCCCAGGGTTGTGGGATTGAACCCTGCATCAGGCTCTGTACCGAGCCTGCTTAAGATTCTCTTCCTGGGACACCTGGGTGGCTCAGTCGATTAAATATCCAACTCTTGATTTGGGCTCAAGTCATGATCTCACTGTTTGTGAGTTTGAGCCCTGCATCGGGCTGTGTGCTGACAGTGTGGAGCCTGCTTGGGATTCTCTCTCTCCTCTTTCTCTCTGCCCTTACCCTGCTCACCCTCTCCCTCTCTCAAAAATAAATAAACATTAAAAAAAAAAAAAAAAGATTTTCTCCCTTTGTCCCTCTCCCCCACACATCCACTCTTGTGCTCTCTCTCTAAAACAACAGCAACAAAAACACAAAGTAGTCAGTCTGTCTCCTACTCCTGAAAGTAATGGCCTTGTGAAGAAGAGGTCAAGTAGTGTCCAGGGCCTGGTGCTTCAGTGAGTGTCTCTGGTGTGTGCTCCATGTGCTCCACTGTGTTTTGGCTGCTCTATCCTTCAGGCCAGTCGTCTGCAGAGGCCCTCCTTGCTTGTTATGGGCAGTGTTTTGTCCCTGGTCTGAATGTGGTGAGTTTTAACTAGATGTGCTCTGGTCTGCTTGTGAAATGAGACCTGAGACCTGATACCAACTCCACCAGAACTGAGGACTTGCAGAACTCTCTCAGGAGACGTGATGTGGGCAGGGGTTTGTGCTGGTCTCATGGGGGAGGAGCCTTTCAGGCTGGGACCAAGGCAAGTGTGGCTGAGAAGGACAGTCCCACAAAAGCACAGGGGATTGGGGTTTGGCAGTAAGTTAGGCAGCCATTGTTGGCACTGAGCTGCTTCCATCAGGTGGCTCTGTGTTTATGCTGGGGGACTGGGAGGGAAATGGTGCCAGCTAGCTGCCTTGTTCCCAGAGAGGCATCTCTGTGAATGTTGCCTCTCAGGGACATGCTCTGAGAAGAGCAATAGTCTCCCTACTGTGTGCCCCAGGCTCTCTTTAGATAGCTGTTTCCATGATGTGGGTCACCGGGTTGTTTGCCTGCCTTCTTTCCAGGAGCAATGTGGTGCCCTCTGGGGTTCTTTTCTAGCCAAGGCTGCTGGCCTTTAAAAGTCCAGGCTTTAAGTCCCACTGGTTTCAAGAACTCACAAAATTTAGCACCTCTCGTTTTCCAAACTATTGGCTATGGGGAAGCATTCTAGTGTGTTCCCCCGTGTGCTCCTCTCTCTCTTGCCCTTCTCTGCGACCAGAGCTCCCTCCTTCTGCAGCACCCACTATCCGTTTCTCCCTCAAACCATAACACTCTACTTTCTACCTTCTTCGATGTGGATACATGGTGTTCCTATTTCAAAAAGCTGCGATGAGGACATCTGGGGATATCAGCATTATTTTCTATATTTCAGTTAAATCTCATTTAGAGCCAGATCTTTTTAGTTTAGTAGTTCAGTAGTTGAGATTGATGGATTCAGACTTTTAAAAGGTTCCATTGTAATGCCTATATTTAATTCAGTTCAGAATGCAATTACTAAGTATCTTTTGTGTACTCAGCTTTTTATTATATTCTCTAAGTGAGTAAAAGATTGGTTTCTGCTATTTTTGACAATTGTCCTATTTTTAAAAATGGGTTCTGGAGGAGGTTAACTTAATTCAAAAATCTACAGAATATAAATTTAATAATTCTTAAAATTTTCAAGTATGATTTTCTCTACTTGTCTGATGTTGTTTAATGGTTATTTTGGATCCAAAGTTTGAGAATTTTCAATAAGATTTAGCTCTTAAGCTTCTTGAACTTTTTGACAAGTCTCTTGACTCAAAGACATAATAGTGTTCATTACCAAGGATACTGTTACCAATGCTGCCATTTCCTCCTTTGCATCTCATACATTCTACTTTAAATTTAGCAGGATGGACTGTGTTGCTTGAATTTGCAATTCTTGTCTGAGGAAGGAAAGCTCAATGTATCCCTTTTCCTTAGTACTGTTATCATTTAATGTTCTCTTTTTAAAATAGACTATAAAACAGAGGCATGTGATTAGCAGTCATATTATAGAGATAACAACAAGAAATGAGAAACTTAGTTCCGTTTTAGTTCAGGGTCAGCCATATGAATGCGTGTCTTTTCTTTGTTTAAGATTCTCTTAGAAGCACAAGATATGGCAGTGAGAGACCACAATGTGGAATTCAGATCCAATTTATATATAGGTAAGATCTTTAATATTCTTAGCATTGGAAAATGTTTTCCAATAGTGATGCCAAGTTCATTATCTAATAACAATCTTTGATATCTAACTACTTAGGACCGCGTTTACCAGTGAAAATTGCTGGTAATAGCTTATTCTTCTGCCTTCAGCATGCTAAAGTTTGTCTGTTATAAATGGTTATAAATGGTAATAACCTTACTGCTTTATTGTTACCTGTTGTGCAGTATGACTGAGATCATGAAACCACTGCCAATAATTTATTAAATAGTGGGTATCAGGATGGTACATGGAGTGGTCCTTGAATCATAATAAAACTAAGAAAGAACAAGACTGAGATTTTAATTTTTTTTTAACATTTATTTATTTTTGAGAGACTGAGAGACAGAGCATGAGTGGGGGAGGGGCAGAGAGAGGGAGACGTAGAATCTGAAACAGGCTCCAGGCTCTGAGCTGTCAGTACAGAGCCCGACGCAGGGCTCGAACTCATGAACTGTGAGATCATGAACTGTGAGATCATGACCTGAGCCGAAGTCAGATGCTTAACCGACTGAACCACCCAGGTGCCCCAGAACTGAATTTTAAAAATGAATTCTTTGTCAACCTGGAGGAGGTAAATAAAGAATCACAGGTGGCCTTACAAATATATTTATTTATAATTTGCCAAACCAGGTGCCTAATCCATAAAGGTGTCCTGTAATTTAACCTTCTAGTTACCAGGATGGAAAATCTGTTGAATTGTAAAAGCCAAGGGGCTTTGGAAGGCTCAGATGATCCAGCTGTCTTTGTTTCCCTTTGTTTTTACATTCTGAAGCATTGTCTCAGGTTTTGTATGCTTGTTGCATATCAAATTAAATTAAGTGAAAATGCTTTGGGAAGCATGATGCACTGTCCAATGTAAGGGATTTTTTTGTTTGTTTGTTTCATACCTTCACACAGTTCTCTTTGGAGAAAGAGACCAATGCTACTACAAAGCTCCCTCGCCCCCTCCCAACACTACACAGTGGAGCGGTGGTTGGGGCTAATGTTTTCCTCTCTCTTCGGCAGTACTTACTCCTAACCTCAGCAGTTTTGTAATCAAACAGAGATGTTGATGTCGAAGCAAAATTTTCTCAATCTGCCAAACCTACATATAGGAAGGACTAAAGGTATTTTAAATTCAAGATATGGGGAACTGCTACTCTCTAAATAGAGAGAAAAAGTCTGAATCATTATGGGAGAAATTAGTTGTCCATTAGGATTTTTCAACAATTAGAATAAAAACAGATCATGTAAATTCTACTTAGCCACATGACCACTGCCCTACTGGAGATATTTATGCTGGTTACGTTAAAATCCTACCTCAGCTCACCTGGAATTGATGCTGGCGACCACACCTACTCCTGAAATGCAAATGAGTTATGATTTCAAATTGAAATATCTTATTTTAAAGCTGAATCTTGTATAACTGATTATATTCTGATACATGCACAGATGCAGAGGGAAATCAAAAGGGCAGCTCAGAAAATGCAGGGCCGTAGTAGTTAATCATAAGCGTTTTCTTCTGGGAGCAGCATGAATAAATAATGCTGGGAGGGTACAGAATCATTGGAAGAGATGAAATGGATGAAGAGCGAGACCATTTGCTTAAAGCCTCTTGGTGACCTTTCCTGCTCTGTGACTGAATATCAAATCTAATTTAATTAATTTTATTCAGTTTCATAGGAATATGGCCTTCTTAGCTGGCAGACAAAACGTAATGGAATTCAGATACAAATGAAATAGAATTTGTCTTTAAATCCTTTTCAGTGATTTTCGTAAAGTGAGAAAGGGTGAGGAGCTTAATCCTGTCTTCCCAAATGAAGGAGCAAAGTTCAATGTTGCCATTAAGCAAAAATAAACTTAACCAATCCTACGTGAATGGGCCTTTAATTCGTTGGTCTCCTTCTGCACATTTCCGCTGAAAAAACTCTATCCAACCTGTACCCTTTTTTCACCCACTTTTGGGTAAAAATCTCCTCTTGAATGGGACTGATAAGTTTAGATTTGTCTTATGATTATAAAAACCCATTTGCTAAGTATTTTGCTGCCTACCTCCTTTCTGAAGGAAAAAGGAATGAGTACCTTCGAGAAGATGAAGAATCTTACCGTGACATGTCAGACATTTTATCCCTGTATTTGCCAAACTTCCCTGATAAGAATCATCTGAGGTTCTTATTAAAAAAATATAGATTGCCAGGCCCCACCACAGACCCACTGGATCTGAAACCTCAGAGGGGGAGGAGGCCTGGGGAGCTATTTGTTTAATAAACATCTTAGTGATTCTTACCTATAAAATATGGGACGCTGATTTTTCTCGTTGTATTCTTGAAAAAGGCCTAAACATTTCATTCCGTGGATAGATGTCTTTTTGAGTTATGAAAGACTAGTCGCTTGTTGGCTATGATTTTGGCTTAGCGGTGGCCCCTCAGTCCCTTGACATGAGCAAGTCTAGCATTATAAGGGAAGTGCTTTTTGGTAGCGTATGTTCTCATTATGTGGTAATTCCTTCAAATGCCTGTCATCATTCTAAAGCTAATACCTGGTGTTGCATGACCGCAGATTTTGAAAATTCATTTCCTTTCAAACTTATAATGATGACTAATGGCACTGTGAACAGGCCTTAACAAGTGGACATGGACTAATAAAATGTCAGTGCTTAGTGATTCATGGCATCTAACGTGATTCTTTAGGGAAAGTGATTGACTGACTTTGTAAATCAGTCTTCTGGGCAAAGAGCGATGAAGGGGGGAGAAGAGTGATTTCCAATTTTAGAATGTCAGGATTCACATTTACCTAAATATTAGTAATAGGAAATACTGACAGTATTTTAAATTCTTGATACCTGTTGGACATTATCCTTAGGCTATTCCCATTTTTGAGATGTTTTAATGTTTTTTTTTTCTTTGATTCAGAAAGTATTTGAGTACCTTCCAGGTGCATACTACCCACACAGTTAGAGGTGGTAGTATATCATATTAAAGCAATTTAAAACACTTAGCACATGTAATTTTGTTGTTTGTAGTCCTTTGGAAGGACATATAAATTGTTCTTCTGAGCAAGAATAAACCGTTTACACTGTTAGTACTGTATGTACTTGGGAAATTTTGAAACTTATTTTAGAATTTGAGCAGATTTGCCAGATATCTGTATTGAAAAAGTGATAGTAATTAGCAGAAGTTGTATTTCAAAATCATTTCCATTCCTTGTTGAACGTGAACTTTTGGGGCAATTCAAAAGACGTGTATGAGGCAGTGACTTTTACAGATTAAACATGAACACTTATACAAGATAGCATATGGTTTGGGACCAAAAAGAGTAATGTAGGTAAATAGTAGGAGTAGAAAAGAAGAGGTCAGTATTGATTAGAAGAATCATGGTAATCTTCTGGAAAAATTTCGCTTTTGAAGCTAGCTATTTGGGTATTTGAAAGAGCATCCAGGAAGAAAGAAGATTTTCAGGGTGGAGTAACCACATGAGCTAAGGCACCTAGGGTGGAATGAGCAGCAATTGTGTGGTCCAGTGAGAATAGTTGAAGGAAGCAGCAGGTTGATCTTGAGTAGATAAAACTGAAAGGGCAGACCGGGCCTAGATCCAAAGGGCCGACCATGGCAGGCTCTGGGATTTGGTTAGCACTGTATTGAAAAGGAACCACAGGAAGTTTGGGGGTAGGAGATTTATGTTATTAAGGCAGTGTTTTAAGACTATTAACTATAAGCAGTGGTTTTGAAATTGTGCCTTGGGGCCTCCACGGGTGGGGCATAAGGCAGACAGAAGGACTCCTCGATGTCTGGGTCACTGCTGAAACCCTACAGTCCAGGATAGAGCCTGGCACCTAGTAGCAACTCAGAAATAGTTGGTGAGTGAATGAATGGCACGGTTTTGGATCTCTCTCCACCTGTGTTTCAATTGGAACAGAGCCACAGGATAGTGAGCTTCTATATATTGTTTCATTTTAATTGAAATGGTTCCATACAAACACAGTTGAAACCCCTAACATACAGAATTATTATGAGAGACTGGAGGAGTGGAGACCAGAAACCAATTTGGAATCTGTACTTCTAAGTCCTGATTTCATTCAGACCTCAGAGTGGCTGTATTGCATATGTACACATTGTAGTGTACTAAAGAATCCTGGTGTTTCAGAAGAATTAATGTTTTTGTTCTGAACTAAAAAATGATGGCATTATGTGCCACAAGATAGGTAGATGGTATTTCATGGCTTTAGGATGAAGTCGTGACTGACATTTAGCAAATACTGATGTTTGCTCTTAATGTGTTTGGTGGAGATGGAAAATGGTAGCTAACATAGACCCTGATAAGGCTGATCATTGTGTTTGGATAGGTTACGTAGTACCGCACAGTTAGCTGGTTAAAATACTGTATTCAGTGGAGTAGTGTTCCTTTTCCTCAGAGCGTTTGGAAATTGGTGCTCAAGTTGAGCCGCGTCACAAATGTGGATAGAAGCAGCCATCATGTTTGCAAAATGCCTTTTAGAAGATTTCTAAACTTTTTCTAGTGTCATCATGCTTATTTGTAGGTTTCCTCCTGACAGGTGGATCCAGAGGAACTAGTCTTACTTCATTATAAAATGATTTGTGTAATTTGTCTTTCTCTTTGAAAATCCTTAAACACATTTCTTTAGTGCCCAGGGATGAAGTTGATAGAAGGATAGCACCTCTTTCCTTATCTCACTGAGACCTGAAGAGGTTTTCTTAATCACTTTCATCCTTAGCTTTCTCTCTGGCAAAGCTAGGATGTTTCTGCTGAAACCCATTTCATGAGAGGACTCTAGTGAGAGGGTTGTCAGGTGCATACTTGAACATAGTCCTTGTATTTATAAAGTTATGTCTCAGCAAGAGTATAAGAATGGTGAGTATTGAAGTGGATTAATTTGATACGTATTCTATAGGTTTTGGCTTTGTAAAAGCCTTATTAAATTGACTCACGAAGTAATGGACTAAATAAATTCAGAAAATAGTAGAAGGCGGCTACCACTCTGATTTACTGTGTGTGAAAACAGGTAACAGATTTCTTCTTAACTAGTGTTTGAAAAATTTTCTTAAATTTTACAAGGTCAGACTTTAACGTGCAGAGTTGGGGACGGGAGATGGGGAAGCAGCCGTGATGTGGGAGTTCCTAAAACTGGCCCCAAATCAGAATTACTGGGGGAAAGGGATTGGTCTTATTTGTTCAGAATGTAATTTCCAAGGCCCACCCCAAATATACTAAATTAGAATCTCCAGAGATGGGGGTCTCAGCATCTGCATTTAAAATATGTTCCGTAGGCTAGTCTGATGTAGTCAGAGGACCAGCATTTGGGAACATTTGGTTCCAGTGACTTCCCATCACAATTAGAATAAAATAAAAACTCCTTAGCTCGGCCTTCAGGGCTCTATGTAATTTTGCCTTCATGTCTGATCTCTTTCCCTTGTTTGTAAGACTCTTTCCCTTGTTTAGGATGCTTCAGCAGGCTGGTCTTTTTTCTGTTTCTAAAACAAGCCCGGCACCATTGGTCTTTACACTTGCTTTTCCCTCAGCCTGGAATACCATGTCCCTAGATATTTGCATGGATGACTCATTCTGGTCTTGGATCAAATGTCCCTTCCTCAAAGATGCCTCGTGACACACCCTCCAGTCTGAGGTCGCTCCCGGCACCCCATCATTCTCTGTCACATCACTGTTTTATTCTTCGTACTTGTCACTGACTGCAATGATCATGTTTATTTTCTGTCTTTCTCCTCTGGATTGTACACTTCATGGAGATAGGACCTTTGCTAGTCTTGTTCACTCTTCTTTCTCCAACACCTAGAATAGAGCCTGTTCCTTAATAAGTACTCAAGAGATGCTCGTGTTGAGACAAATTTGCTCTCACCAGCCAGGGAACTCAGGTAGTCTAAGAATCCAGTCGAAGAAAGGACAGATTGCTCACCTGATGGAGCTATAGTCTTGGGGATGCAGTCATTTCCTGTAACTCTCTTTGTCTTCCCTGTCTAGCTGAGTCAACCTCAGGGCGAGGCCAGTACCTGAAACGCATCCGATACCATGGCAGAGGTCGCTTTGGGATCATGGAGAAGGTTTATTGCCATTATTTTGTGAAGTTGGTGGAAGGCCCTCCACCTCCACGTGAGGCACCGAAGACGGCAGTCACCCATGCCAAGGAGTATATTCAGGAGCTTCGTAACCGGACCATTATTCACACTCTGTGATGGGGGGTTCAGATTCCACAGTGTATATATTTTGCCATTTATTTCCTAAAACGAGACAAATTAAAGACAAATGCTTTTTATGTCTTGTCATTGAATTATTGCAATATGAAGTATAATTGCTCATTTTATATGAATATTCATAAGGCTTTTGCCCACCTCTTTTGTCCTCTGGGTATATTTGCAACCTGTGAGGGGAAATCAGCTTTCAACATAGTAACAGACTATAATTCAGAAGGCTTTTTTGAGTACCTTTGGGAGGGAATGTTAACTTTCATCTGCAGGAGGGCAGTTTCAATAAGGGACTTGAGTAGAAGGTTACAGAAGAAGAAAGCTTGTGGTTGTTTCCCTTGCTTTTCTCTTGGGACTAGGGAAGGAAGTGGTGGAGGTGAGCATAGCTGTATGCATTTTAGGACATTGTGTAGTTCTGTTTTTTCTTTCACTGTTGGTGTGGGCCAACGGGTGAGGAATTTTATTTTCCTTGACTGCTTTAGCAGTAACTAGAGATTACAGAAGTTTATTAAATACATTAATCTAGAACTCCAAAACCCTCTAACTGGGAACGTTTTCTCCTAGTTAAATAAAGACTGTTTTCATGTCTCCTTCCAACAATGCTTTCTGTTACTTGGCTATCTTGTTCTGGATTGATTCATTTTTCAGAGTGAATTCTATTACGGAGAGAGGAATTGAACCGATCTCAGCACTGCATTCCAAAACAAGGCAGTAGGTGGCACTCATTGACCTCTTATTCACAGAAAGGTGTTAGTATTAAAGTAGAGCAAGTGTTCAGCTCTACTTGGCTCTCACTGATGTGTGTTTTCACTGACAAGGAAAGCACTCCCACAGCCCTAGACCAGTGTTACTCAAACTTTGGTATGTAGAGGGAGAACCTGGGGTGCTTGCTTGTTAATGCACACTTCTGGGTCTTGCCCCCATGACTCTGATTCACCAGGTCTTGGGAGGAACAAGTTTCAGAAATCTATCTATTTATTTATTTAAATTATTTTTGAGAGGGGGATAGGGACAGAGGGAAGGAGAGAATCTTAAACAGGCTTCACGCTCGGCGTGGAGTCTGATGCGGGGCTTGATCCCACAACCCTGGGATCATGACCTGAGCTGAAATCAAGAATTGCATGCTCAACCAACTGAGCCATCCAGGTGCCCCCAGAAATCTTTATTTAAAAAAAAAAAAAAACAGGGACTTCTAGATGATTCTGTTGTAGGGAACCACACTTGAGGATACTCCTCTAGTATGAAGAATGTGGTTTTAGTGCCACGTTTTAAGATGGCATTAATAATAGCTACTATTTACTGGAATCTCATTATTTGCCAAGCTCTGTGATAGTATTTTATATAACTCTTCACAATATCCTGCAAACCGTAGATACTGTTTTGTCATTTTATAAAGGAAGAAACCGAAGTACACAGAACTCAAATAATTCTTTCGGTCACATGGTATGTAAAAATAGCGGAGCTACGATTTAAACAAGGTTCCTAAAGTACCTGGTTCTGTGTACCTAATGAATAGACAGATGGGTTTTGCGCCTCTCCAGTTAACCTAACGCATGGGTGAAAAGGCCAAGGGCTCAGGGCAATAAGCCATGAAGGCTAAGGACAGATTCACTCTGGGTCCTAAGTTACTGTGGCATGGCTTCATGGAGATAACACTGGAGTGGTAAAAGGCTGCCTCCATTCCAGTCCTGGCACACCCATTAACCAAAAGAAGGCCCTGGGCGGGTCCCTTCTCTCCTTGGCTTCTATTTTGTTTATCTACAGAACAAGAGGTTCGGTGTTTCTTGTAGACCACCTTCAGATTCACTTGAATTACTGTTTTAAAAGATGCCTGGTGCTACTCTCACACTAAGTGAATCAGAATGTGGCATGGGCACTTGAACTTTTCACAAATGCCACAGTGATGTGCATACTGGAGAATCACTGGACTAGAGGGTCTCTCTGTTCTCTTTCAGTGCAGCTGTTCCATGATTCTTAGCCTGGGAATTCTGAATTCCTCAGGTGTGACCAAAACAAGCCAGGTGGTGAATGGACTCCATAACTATTTTAGAAGAGGTAAGGGCAAAACAGACCTTGGATTCTAATGAAGAAAATTGGCTGTGAGCTAAGGTGAAGCCTTCATTTGGAAATTCTTCTGATGTGTTAAAAAGTATAATTGTAGCTAACATGTAGCACTATGCCCCTAGCACTGTTTTAAGCACTTTATATACATCATCTCAACGAAACTTTCCCATTGCAACAAAAGCAGTGTACATCTGGTTAGTTTCTATGGTTGAGAGTGCATTTTCTAACATAAATGAACATTTTGGTTCCTACTTACAGTTTAAGTTTGCATGTTCGGAAACAATGTCTGTTAAGTATTACTTTTGTTGTTATTATTATTTTTTAAGTAGGCTCCATGCCCAACGTGGGGCTTGAACTCCCGACCCAGAGATCAAGAATCACATGCTTTACCAACTAAGTCAGCCAGGTGCCCCTGTTAATTTTTGTTTAATGGTGATCTCTGAACGCTTGTAATTTCCTTCTTTGTCATATAATCATGATAGACTTAAACTTTTTTTGCTGGAGTGTAGCATATTCAGAAAGCACACTAAGCGTAAATACATAGCTCAGTAAGTGAACTAGTGAACATGCTCAAGTAACCAGGTGGATAGAACCTGACAGCAACTCCGAAGTCCCCTTCACACCCAAGCCCAGTTACTAACCCCCTTCTCTTTCCCAGAGGTAACCATTATCCTGACTTTTAACATAGGATAGATTTTTTTAAAGTTTACTTATTTATTTTGAGAGAGAGAGCACACACATGCAAGAACGAGTGGGGGAGGGGCAGAGAGAGGGAGAGAGAATCCCAAGCAGGCTCCACGCTGTCTGCACAGAGCCTGACACAGGGCTCCAACCCAAGAACTGTGAGATCATGACCTGAGACAAGGTCAAGAGTTGGCTGCTCAACTGACTGAGCCACCCAGGCTCAGACTTTTTTTTTTTTTTTTTTTTTAATTTTTATTTATTTTTGAGAGAGAGAGAGACAGAGTGTGAGCAGGGGAGGGGCAGAGAGAGAGGGAAACACAGAATCTGAAGCAGGTTCCAGGCTCTGAGCTGTCAGCACAGAACCTGACACGGGGCTCGAACTCATGGACTGTGAGATCATGACCTGAGCTGAAGTCGGATGCTTAACCAACTGAGCCACCCAGGCGCCCTGCCCAGACTCAGATTTTTAAATAAATTTTTTTTTCCAACGTTTTTTATTTATTTTTGGGACAGAGAGAGACAGAGCATGAATGGGGGAGGGGCAGAGAGAGAGGGAGACACAGAATCGGAAACAGGCTCCAGGCTCCGAGCCATCAGCCCAGAGCCTGACGCGGGGCTCGAACTCACAGACCGCGAGATCGTGACCTGGCTGAAGTCGGACGCTTAACCGACTGCGCCACCCAGGCGCCCCCAGACTCAGATTTTTAAAAAGTGATTAGCTTTTCGTTTTTTTCAACTCAATTTATTGGGCAATCCTTACAAGCCTGGTGCTGAGGGTTCAAACAGTGGAAGAGGAAACAGCCCTGCTCCGTGGAGCTCACGCTGTGATAGGAAAGACAGACTGTAAATCAGTGATTGCAAGAGTTTACTGTGCTGCATATTAGGGAAGTGGAGGGATGAGGCTATGCAGGCAGACATCAGGTGTCCTGAAATACAGTTACTGCTTTTTGGAAAAGTAAAGAGTTGTGTTAGAATGCCAACTTGAGTTCTGTTTTTAACACTATGAACATGAGGACCACTTCATGCTTCCGCAAGTTAAGATGGTTGTGGGATGCAAAGGGAAAATATACTGTCATTGGAGCAGACTCAAATTTACCAAACCTTATAAGGCTCCAGCTAAGCCCCAGGGGAAAGACAGGTGAAGTGTACTGCAAACATTGCAAAATAAAATGAGTGCGTTTTCTGTAAGTGATGAAAAATAGTAGAGTCTTTTCCTTTCCTTTCCTTTCCTTTCCTTTCCTTTCCTTTCCTTTCCTTTCCTTTCCTTTCCTTTCCTTTCCTTTCCTTTCATTGATTGATTGTTTCTTTTGAGAGAGTGTGTGAGCATGAGTGGGGGAGGGGCAGAGAGGGAGGAAGAGAGAGAATCCCAAGCAGGCTGCGCCCTGTCAGCATGGAGCCCAATGGGGGCTCGAACTCCCAAACTGTGAGATCATGACCTGAGCCGAAACCAAGAGCTGGACACTCAACTGACTCAGCTACCCAGGCACCACCCCTTCTTTTCATTTTAATACAGAGGTTGTAATAATGGTTTCAGTTGATTAAGATGGGCCCACTCACATATGTAGGTTTAAAACAGGAAATGTTTTGGGAGTAAGTAAGCTTCCAGACAGATTCTAAAGCAGGAGAAAGTTGCATAGGTGACATTAACACCAGTTTGGGCCCTTTTCCTTAAGCCTGTGTCTCTGATGTAACTGTCTAGGGTCAGATTTCTATATGAGAGTTTTCTTTATTTTTAAGTCAAACCAGCCAAAACGTCAGATATATCTGTTATGGAATCGCAAATACATTGGTTGGAAGAAAAAAAATATGGGTAGGTAAATCACACTTTTTCACTCAAGTAAAATTTTTTTTATGTTTGTTCAGTAGGGACTTGAATGAATCATTATATTCACTTATGGCCCAAGGAGACTCATAAAAATTCCACTCTGTAAAATAAGGGATGGCAATATTAATATCAAACAAAGTGGAATTTAAGGAAAAGGCATTAAATAAAACTAAAAGGGTTGTTGAATACACATATGGAGGAACATGTTCTGCAGTCAATTTGAGAAAATTTCTAGACCTCCTGAAGGTCATCTATAAATTCCAAGTATCTGTAGTGGACCCCAGGGTAAGAAATTCTGATTTCAGTGATTTAAGTTCATGTATCTATCTGGCCACAGTTCTTTGTTCTTTCCCTATATCCATGCCCTTTGCAATGTGACTTTGCAGTTCCTCTTATAAAGAAGAGGAGTTGGGGTTCTTGGGGTTCTGTCAGTGTGGAGCCTGCTTGGGATTCTCTCTCTCTCCCCTCCCCCCCCTTTCTCTGTCCCTCCCCTGCTCACGTGCACCTGTGTGTGTGCTCTCCCTCTCTCTCTCTCTCTCTCTCTCTCTCAAAATAAATAAATAAAAACTTAAAAAAGAAAGAAAAAGTGGAATCTATTCTGACCTCTTGAATTTGGGCTGGCTTTGTGACTTCTTTAGTCAGTAGAATGTGCCAGAAGTGACAGTTCGCAGTTTTCAGCCTAGGCCTTGTGTGCTTCCCCTTTCTTTCTTACACCTCTGCTTCTGCCACGTAAACAAGTCCAGGCTAACGTGCTGGAGGGTGAGAGAGCACGTGGAAGAACTGTGGGCCCCCAGCTTACAGCCAGCCAACCATTAGACAGCCCACCTTACATCGGCACTGCTGTCTACCCAACCAAAAACTGATTATGGAAGCATGAATGAACTCTGTTGAGACTATAAAAAACCACCACAACTGACCTATAGACTCATGAAAAGTAGTAAGTTCTTATTGTGTAAGCCGCTGAGATTTGAGGTGGTTTGTTATATAATAACAGCTGTGATAAACACCTGTCTGTTCCAAATGTCTGTAAGAATTTGTAAAATTGATTCCAGGCTTACCACAAAGAAGACCTCGGTAGATTCCCCCAAATAGGAATTATATAGATCACTTTTGGGCTGCCTGGGTGGTTTAGTTGGTTAAGCATCTGACTTTTGATTTCAGCTCAGGTCATGATCCCAGGTTCGTGGGATTGAGCCCCATGTTCAACTCTAGACTGGGAGGGGAGCCTGCTTAAGATTGATTCTCTCTCTCTCTCTCTCCCTCTGCCTCTCTCCCTCTCTCCCTCTCTTTCTCTCTCCCTCTCTCCCTCTCTCCCTCTCTCCCTCTCTCCCTCTCTCCCTCTCTCCCTCTCGCTGTCTCTCCCTCTCCCTCTCCCTCTCCCTCTCCCTCTCCCTCTCCCTCTCCCTCTCCCTCTCCCTCTCCCTCTCCCTCTCCTCTGCTCATGCATGCTCTCTCTCTCTTAAATATACATATATATATATATATATATATATATATATATATATATATCATTTTAAAAAATCCTACTGCCCTAAAACTAGAAATTTGTTCTTTTTAAAAAGAAAGTTTAAACATAATCTACTTGATAATAGAACACCCCTAACTCTCGGTTCTTGGGGGAAAAAAAATCCTGAAATAGATCCTGTGAGCCCAGTCAAGAATTACCAATGAAAAAAATAGGTATGAGAAAAAGGCATAAAGCATGCAAAGAAAATTAGGAATTCTATGTAGAAATGTGCTGGATCATTTCATTGCCCTCTTGCCTGACCTGGAACTACATTTCCCAGAATCCCCCTTTCTTTACGGTTCTGGTTTAGAGTTGGCCAAAAGATCAACTTGAGTAATACTTGAGAGTTGGAAATGGTGCCCTCACAATCATTTTGGCATCCTAATAGCTATAACAGTGGTATAAGACATCACAATAAGGCAGCAGGTGTCTAATTCTGACATCTTCTAAGAATGATTTGAGCCAAAGGGGATTATTAGAGACTATTAGCTAGCTCAAAGGATTTCCAAGTGGCCCAAGAACTAAGTTTTAAAGCTACATGCAACCTGGATGATACAGCCACAAAAAACTCCCTCCACCACTACAGGACTGTTTAGTGGAAAGACCACCCATGATGCTATGGACTCAATACCAGGATCCATTGTAGCTGCTCTATAAAGGCCAGATGTCTGTATTATGCTTTCTAGAATATGTACTCTGTCAGTCTTTGGCCACCTCCTCACATTGTTTTCTTTCTTATCTGAATCTCTCATGTGTATAAATTATTGGCAGAAATGTCATAGGACTTGAACCTTAGCTATAAGAGTGTCTAGAACTGTAGTTTTTAGTTTTCTGAACTTGTAAAGCATGCCCATGTTCTCTAGCCAGAGACTGCTGTGAACACATAACTGAGTGAGGTGGGTTCATTACTTGTTGCAGCAAGGGAGAGCACACATCATAAGGAACGATGGGAACCCTCCATAAGAGGGTGTTAGATAGAACCTTTATAGGATTTGACCTTTGGTTGGGTGATTTGTGGAGGGCCTGAGGAAGCAAGGATTCACTCTAGGTAGGATGCCATCTGAAAGTCGGGGTGAGGAGAATTTTATGATTTAAAATCTCAATAGATTTTATAGATAGGTAAACTAGAGGGGAAAAAAGGTATAATTGGTAAAGAATTAACAGTTACTTATTTTAGCCAGGAGAGGGAGATGTTTGGTATTTTGTGGGTGGCACAGGACCTTATTTTTGTCTGTGCTTAGGAAAAATTATAGTATGGACTTGCTTTATCTCATTTAGTCATGGTCTCAGAGTGACCTTGTCTGAGCTGGTATTCTGTGAGATGGTTTATGTCCAATGGGAGAACAACACAGGTTAGTGTTGAATGCCTGGCCAGCTTCCGAATGTCAAGGGCTGCTCTTTTCTTCATCAAGTACAACATAGAATGGAATTGGAGTGGCTATTGGATAAGCAGATTTATTGTATTTACCCCAGGTATCATCATACTTACTGGTGAAACTGGTGTTCCTCACCAGAGTCAAGTATGCCCACTGTCCATGGTCATTTAATATTTCCCAAAAGTTTGGTGAAAATAGTAAGACAAAATGAAATAAGAGAAAAAGCTTCAGAAAGGAGGAGATAAATTACTACTTGCGTGTAATTGCCTACCTGGGCATTGAAGAAAAGCAACTGAAAAATTATTAAGAGTAAGAAGTGTTGAACAAGTCTGTTGGTTACAAAATCAGTACACAAAAATCAATGCTTATCTTTTAAATCAACAATTATCAGTTAGAAAATACAATTTTAAAAAGGCATTAAGATAGAGGCTAAATATAAGATATCTAGAAATAAACTTGACATAAGAAAAGTATGCCGGACCCATATAAATAAAACTAAAACTTCACTGGGAGACGTGAAGTCTTAAATAAATGGTAAGGCATACCACATTCTTGGATGGCATCTCAATAATTCTGCCATTTCAATTCTAATAAAAATGTCAAAAGTATTTTTTTTTAACTAGACAATATAATTCTAAGGTCACCTGGGAAGATTAATAAAGGGCTGAAGAATTTTTGGAAGATTGAAGGCTGACTTACATTGTTAGAAAGAAAGATTTATTATCAAAGTAGCATGATTCTTGTGTAAGAATAAAAATAGCCCCCTAAACAGAGTCAAGTATATACATTTGGTATAAGGTAAAGGTGGGATTTAAGTGTTCTTAGGCTTCTGCTTAAGATACAGAAAGCTGTTAAACTAACCTAATAATGAGGAAATGACAGAGAAACTACAAAATCATTACTTTTGTTGATCCCAGGAGGTAGGTGAGGTTGTGAGGCCACCGAGTAGCCTGATTCAGAAGAGAAAGCAGTTCCTCTCCGCTGAGATGGGCTTTGCCACCTCTGGGCTCTGGTGGACCACAGGAGCCTGAGGCACCTCCACTCTCCACGTGGGTGAGAAGAAACCAGCTATCGAATGTACCACTATCATCCATCTGTGCCAAGAGTGTAAATCGGGGATAGTGGAGGTCGCCGAGAAGTGTCACACTTAGCGGTAACCTTTCCCACAGACTTCCACCACGTGCTCACGAGAAATACGGGGGGCAGGAGCCTGGCTCTCTCCAGCCCACCTCGGAGGTACAGGCAGGGCAGAGGCAATTGATTAAAGGTGGTTGGGGGACACAAAATGTCATGTGCTTCCTGGGTTCTTCTCTCTTAGGCATCAAAAGCCTTAAGCTACCAGGGTCACGGACGGCAGCACTTGCTCACAGGGCTTCAAGTGCTGTGGGGCACAAGGCCCTGCCCGTTCCACTGGACAATTTCCCCTTGAACGTAGACTAAAGCTTCAAGTCTCCAGGGTGGCGAAGTCTATTACTCCCAGGGCAGACAGACAGGGATGCATCGCTCAGTAGCTTCATGAAAGGCATTTGATAAAATTGAATATCCATTTGTGATAAAAACTCTCAGCCAAGTAGAACTGCCTCATCGGATAAAGGACATCTACAAAAACCCTACAGCTACCATCATCCTTAATGGTGAAAGACTGAACCTGTGTACCCTGATACATCCATACGATGGGATACTACTCGTCAATAAAAAGGATGAATTACTGATACAAGCAACAATATGGATGGATCTCAAAAGCATCGTGCTATGTGCAAGAAGGCGGACTCAAAAGGCTAGAAACTGTATGTTCATGTTAGGTTGACGATCAGGAAAAGGCACAACTATGGGAACAGCAAACAGATCGGTGGTTGCCAGGTGCCGGGGTGTGGGACTCACTACAAAAGGGCACAAATGAACTCTGTGGGATGATGGTGGTGACTACACACTTGTGTATGTTTGTGAAAATTCATAGAACCTTACCCTTAAAGGATAAAGTACAGCTCAGGAAACCTGACTTTTATTTTTATTTATTTATTTTTAAATGTTTATTTATTTTTGAGACAGAGGGAGACAGAGCACGAGTGAGGGAGGGGCAGAGAGAGAGGGAGACACAGAATCTGAAACAGGATCCAGGCTCTGAGCTGTCAGCACAGAGCCTGATGCGGGGCTCGAACCCACGAACCGTGAGATCGTGACCTGAGCCGAAGTCGGATGCTTAACCGACTGAGCCACCCAGGCGCCCCAAGATTGGACATTTTTAAAGATGACTGCTGTGTTGGCACATCTGACTGGCTCCATCAGTAGAGCATAACTCTTAATCTCAGGGTCATGAGTTCAAGCCCCACATTGGGCATAGTGCTTGTGTCAAAACAAAACAAAAACGATGGCTGCTGTGTGGACAGCAGACCAGATGAAGTGGTCCACTGAAAAGATGTTAGGGTCTTGGTTTGGTGCGGGTGGAGCAGTTGGAAATGAACAGATCACCAAAAAAGAATTATAGCCTGAGGCAAAAAGGGACAGTGCTTTAAATGGGCTGCAGGCAGGGCAGAGCACAAACTATGACCCAGGGGTCAGAAAGTACGCAACAAAAATCATAAGTGGCCCACTAAACCTTCAGTATTTATTGTTTGGGGGTGCCTGGATGGTTCAGTTGATAAGTGTCCATCTCTGATTTCAGCTCAAGTCTTTTTAAAAAATTTTTTTAACGTTTTATTTATTTTTGAGACAGAGAGACAGAGCATGAACAGGGGAGGGTCAGAGCGACGGAGACACAGAATCTGAAACAGGATCCAGGCTCTGAGCTGTCAGCACAGAGCCTGATGCGGGGCTCGAACCCACGAACCGTGAGATCGTGACCTGAGCCGAAGTCGGATGCTTAACCGACTGAGCCACCCAGGTGCCCAAAACCTGACTTTTAAAAGCATGGTTCAGGAAGAAAGTATTGTGCTGTAAGCAGTGCCAAAATAATTGCTAAACCATCTGAGGAAAAAATAACTTTTAATTTCTCACATCGTAAAATAAGATAAATTTTAATGGATTAGAGATATGAATGAAAAAAATCAAACTATTAAAAACTTAGAAACATGCAGGAAATTTAGGTGATGAATACATAGGGGATCAAAACCTAAAGCACAGCAAGGAGGTGAAGACCTTAACAGTCAGGATAGTGATTACCAAGAGGTAAGAGGAGTGTGTCCTTGAGAAAGGACCTTCAGCAGGAATCTCTCTTCTCTCTCCCTCCCCCAACCCTGTCCTCTTCCCCCTTCCCCTCCGTCCCCTCCCCCATCTCTCTATCTCCATCTCAATAACACAGATGACAGTTATATGGACAGTTGTCATGATTATTTATCACTGTGCAGCCTTCTGTTTATGTGCCATATTTTGTAATAGGAAAAAAGGGTAAAATTGAGGTCCAAATGTAATTTTCTACATTTTACAACACAGAGGATTTAGGCACAGAGAAGCAGAATCTATTGAAGATTAATTTCTCCCATTTCCTCTCCCAATTCCCCACTCCCAGTCCAATGCTCTGCTAGCCAAAGCAGCCACATTTTTTTGGAACAAGTTAGCAGACTCTGAACCTTATAAACCAAGGCCAGTTTGAAAGGACCTAGGTTACAGATATGTGATGTTTAATTAAAATGAACAAATGGTAAATTCTGAGTTGGAATGGAAAAAGCCTTTTAAACATCAAAGTAAAGGCAGAAGCCATAAAGGAAAAGATCAATAGATTTGACTACTCTCATGTTAAAAATGACATACAAATTTTAAAGTATCAAAGCAAAATCAAAAGACAATATACAATTGGGGAAAGTATTTTTAAAATACATGGAAAAAATAAATACATAAAAAAACACATGGCAGGTAACAGGTTAACATTCTTGACCTACAAAGAACCCTTAAATCAATAAGACTAATATCCCAATAGAAAAATGGCAAGGAATATGGTTGGCCATTTTTAAGGGAAGAAATACATATTTTTAACAAGCATCTAAAAATATTCATTCTGGAGTGCCTGGGTGGCTCAGTTGGTTGAGCATCTGACTCTTGATTTTGGCTCAGGTCATGATCCCAGAGTTGTGGGATCAAGTCCCACATTGGGGTCTACGATGAAGATGAGTTTCTCATCCCTCTTTCTCTGCCTCTCCCCTGCTCATGCTCTCTCTCTCTCTCAAATAAAAAATAAAAACTAAAAAAAACCTAAAAATAAAAATATTCATTCTCTCTAGTAATCAAATCATTGGACATTAAAAATGTGCACTTGTCATACATTCAATTGTCCAGGATTAGAGAAGATGGAAACATCTAGTATGGAGAAGCTGTAGAGAAAAGGGCACTCTGAAGTATGTGGTAGGAGAGCAGTTCAGCAACATTAACAAGAGCCTCAAAAATTATGTATTCTTTGATTTAACAAATTATGCACAGGAGTGCCTGGGTGGCTCAGTCGATTAAGCGTCTGACTTCAGCTCAGGTTATGATCTTGTGGTTTGCGAGGTTGAGCCCCACATTGGGCTCTGTGCTGACAGCTCGGAGCCTGGAGCCTGCTTTGGATACTGTGTCTCCCTCTCTCTCTGCCCCTCCCCTGCTCTCTCTCTCTCTCTCTTTCTCTCAAAAATAAGCAAACATAAAAAATAAAAAAAAAAAACAAATTTATTTATTAAAAAAACCCCCAAAGATATTTATAATAGTGATACATGGAAATGACCTGAGACATCCCAGTGATGGGGAGCTGGCTAGGTTATGCTATTTTTGTGCACCTGGGCATTTTCTAGCCCAATTGGCACCTTTGTATGACCTAGGAGAAAAGGCTCCTCTTGCTCGAGGGAGACCTCACCACATGCTAGTCCCACAGCTTATGCAGGCAGTGGCTTGTACATTGGACACCAAGGCTCTGATAATTTACAGTGTGGTGCTATAGTATGTAGCCATTAAAGCACATGTTTGAATAATTTTGAATGACATAGGATATGTTCACAATACACTATTAGTCACATAAAACATATGAAGCCCCAAGAGTAGTTTCTGGAACGTAACAAAAGCCATTCTTTTATTTATTTATGTATTTACGTATGTATGTATTTTTATAGAAAATCTAGATTTACTTGTTAAACTCTTACAAAGACAAAATAATTATCATCTGAAGTACTTTGAGGACTTCATCCCAATTTCACTTGTTGTTATGGAGATGGACCTAGAGGTTATAACAAAACAAACTGGTGAGAGATATGGTCAGAGGCACTTGTTAGTGGTAGTAAACGAGGCTGGGATGTTTCCCAAAGGGCTCCATGAAGATGCCTGAATGAATTTATCTGGGTCCCAAATTAGTAAAAAGACCCACAACCCTGTGGAGAACGAGCAGAGGCCAGGATTTCTCAGATCTCTGTCTTTTTAAGGGGTATGGGGATCCTTAGGTTCTAAAGGGGTGTATCTTAGACTCAGCCTCCCTCCTTCCCATCCAGTGTACCTTCACCTTCAAGGGCCTGCACATTCCCATCACGTAGGCCTGCTGGGTGACAGGCGATGCATAGAGTGGAGGCAGGAATTGTAGGCTTACTCAGAGGGTACCTATGCACAGAAAGTTTGGGGGTAGATGATAAACTACAAATACCCTCTTGGTCAAGTTAATTCGCCTTTGTTAATAAAGGCCATAGTATCCAATGCTCATGAGAACTTTTTGTCTCAGTATACTTTGTCTCTAAAAAGAGCTGGTTGGGGAAAGACAAAGACTCTCATCAACACCCACTCCATAGTAGAAGAGGCACCAAGTCCTTTCCTACAGTTATAAGCAGAATCCCACAGCAG